>NC_068359.1:1977189-1979689 GCF_020536995.1 Dreissena polymorpha | reverse complement strand
AAAATAAGCCGCGAAAACTCCCCGTAACATCCCGTACTGCGTGTGATGCAGCTAAGAACTGCACAGAAAAAGACATTCGCTATCCTTGATCTCACTCATTAAACTATTTACGCCGTATATCTTTTTTAAAGATATTTCTTGTTAATTGTACGCCGCTTTTATTTAGTTTTGCACTCCTCTTTTTTCTATCTCATGGCCACGACATAGCTAACTCGTGGCCACGAGATAGAAAAAAGAGGAGAGCAATTTACAAAAAGTGAAGTGAATGTCACCTCTATGCCACCGTAGAAACATGAACAAAAGTTTTGTTTTTCAATTAAGAAACGATTTATAGAAAAAGAACATGCGCATTGTAACACACCTTAGCAACCAATCAGAAGGGTCGATATTATGAGAAACATTGTACATGATACTGATTACTAAATAAAGCTAAGTCACGCCGGTATTTTAGCAAAACATTACCGATGGTAATGTAGTTGTTGTTGTTATGTCCAAGAATACACGTTAAACTATAGATTGACGTATTAATCAATACTTCAATCTCCACTTAAAATATTTAGATGTTTTCGTTAAAGGGACCGTTTCACAGATATTGGCATGTATTGAAGTTTGTCATTAATTGCTTTCTATTGATAAATGCAAACATCGGATCCAAACAGCTCCAGTAAAAAAAAAACAAGAATAAAAGGAAAAAAAGACAAAAAAGGAACCCTCAACCAGGCTCGAACCATTGATTTCTGGAGCAAAAATTTCTCGCCTAGACCACTCGGCCATCCGGGCTCATGCAATTAGTGGCTTATTTTATACTTTATATAAGAAACCCTCGTAGTATCACGGTAGATATAACAATAACAAAACTGGTATGATTTGTCTGATCTGCAATATGCAGAAACTACTGTATTTCTTGATGTTTGTAAGAAGTTTGCTAGACCGCGCGTTTAACCACGTGCATTCTACTGACCAACATCGTGTAATATATGCAACTACTTTTACAACATTGAATTCCGACCTGTGTATCCGGTACGGTATTAACCAACGATTAGGAGTGCCGACACTACATCGTGTACAACGAAGACGAAGTGATGTTGCTAATGTTCCCTGGGATTATGCTCAAATCAGCCAATGGCATGAATGCAGCGTATTCATTCAGGTGTTAAGACGTTATGTTAAGGTCATCTAAGGTGAAAAGCTAGGGTAATCAGCTACGCCGAAGAGCACGAATCATTCAATATCGGTAACCATGGTGTCATTTCATATTTGCTTATTATCCTAATCGTATGGAGTCGTAGACGACAACGAGCCAGGGTGCTTTGTGTCGTCTTTGCATCGACTGTACGGGTTCGAAATCAACAGATGTATGTCTTATATGTTATGCGTTATACGTTTAAATGGTCCTCTAGAATAATTATAATAGAGTACATTTTGTTTTTTTTTTGTTTGAAAATATTGCATTGGTTTGGTCATTCGATATTTTTTAAAGGCGTACTGTAAGTTCTAAAACCTTAACTTCGTTGTTGTTGTCATTTGTGTTTTCGCCATGATACTAGTATTCAAAAGTAACTCACAAAGGGTGCATCAATTAGATGTTTCATCAGATTGGTGTATTTGTTGATTTTTCTGAAAATGTGAAATAGGAAACCTGTTGAAAGGTCTATACAATGCATAGCTATGAATAAAAATGAACGGTCTGTACAAACTGTTTCCACAAATGTGATATACTACAGTCACGCCGATGCCTTTATCAAAAAGTATGAAAAGTCTGAAACGAACACCAATTACGGCTTGTAAATAAACCATTTGATAGAGGTATGCTAACCTCATATTAAAGACGGCCGTTCTCTATCGTTCATAGACCTATTCATGGCCACGAACAGCTTGAATATATCTATTAACAGCAAAGTTCACCATCCGATGTACTTTTACTATCGTTATCGCTTATTTGATTAAAAACTATATCCGCTTTTACCACCTCAAAGGAAACTCCGGCCAATGCCCAAAACACCAGCAGAATATTACACAATTCATGGATATGTTGAATGAAGTTGAATTAAGTCCAGCACTGACATTCAATTAGTTTAGCAATTTAGATGTATATTTTCACAGATTTTAGAATGGTTGGTAGTTTTTCATTAAATTGCTTTAAATTGATATATGTAAACTAAAGAGGTCTTGTATAAAGCAAAAATAAAATTAAATAAACAAAAAATCAACACCTCGGCTCGAACCACTGACCCTTGGAGTAAAAGTCTAGCGCTTAAGCATCGGGCATCCGTGCTGACGTAATGCAATATGTATGTTATACTTTTTATATAAGCAATCCAAGTAATGTCACAAAATGACAACGATTACAACCTTTCTTAACGATAACAACTAGACACATGATACAGTCGTTTCGCGTTTGTATCGCTTTATAATGTTCAGGTTTTTTAATCGTCAAAATATTCATATACTGGATATATAAGAGCATTCTCAGTATGTTCTCAGTATTACTGTTTCTTGT